>NC_056743.1:721564727-721583769 GCF_019279795.1 Protopterus annectens | reverse complement strand
ATTGCAAAGTATATTTACCAACTTGTTCAGCAGAATGCATTAAATCCTGTAATTCTTTGTATTCAGCACAGTCAGGAATCAACATAATTTTCTGTTTAAGTAGTACCATAATACGCTGCTGGTACTTTAACATATGACACTTGTAATTTAAAGCCCTAATGGACAAATTAGCAGAAGTGTATACCTTCTTACCCCATCTGTCCAAGGTTCTAGAATCTCTATCAGAGGGGGGGGGGTATGATTTTTGGCAGCAGTAGCCTTAATGCCCTTTAGACCTTGGGAAATGGTCTCTGGATCTGCAGTAGGATTCTTGAAGAGGAACTTGTGAGAGTCAGGTACTCTGCAATACCGGTCAGGTTTTCTGGGAGCTGGAGGTAAAGTGTCTGGGGACAGGCTAGATTCCAAGAAAGCATCATGTACAATGTCCAGAACAGGAGGGATAGCTAAAGGTCTGTGTTGAGGAAGAAGTAAGAATTCCCTAAGCCTCTTTTTGGAGTCAGAGTAATCCTGGCTTTCCCAGCAGAAATGCTCCCTAAGAGTGTGCAAAGTTTCACCAAAAGAAAAATCTTCTGGAGGGGAAGCAGAGGGAATGGAATCCTCTGCATCAGAATCCTCATAGGTAGATAAGGGCAAATCCTGGTAATCAGAAGAAACAGAAATATCAGAATCCTGATCAGAAGAATCAGAAGGAAAATCAGTTCTAGGTCTCTTTGAGGAGGAAGGCTGGCTTCCTCTAATTAAAGTAATAAGGTCTTCAGCCATTCTAAGCATTTAGTAAAAATAATAATAAAGAGTGCACCATATGAGGCCAAGCTGAATAAAAGTCCAAAAAACCTTCAAGTAAAATCGAATGTCCACACTTTATTAAAAAACAAAAAGCAAAGACTGCAGTGGTATAAGCGCTTTCGTTGCTCCTCAACGCTTCATCAGATATAAATGCAGTATAAACCCCTCCTTTATACAAAGCATACAGTGACATCACAAGATTCAATAAAACAATCAAGTAATTAAGACAATAAAAGTTAATGATAGTGCTTAAGACACCTGGAAGTTAGAGGCTTGATGGATAACTTCTCATTGAGCCCAAACCTATGGGCTTGTAATTTCATTATCCACTGGCTCTCTTTCCTCAATCCTGTTTTTTGAATTGCCCAACCTCTTCCCTATGTTGACTAGTTCTAAAACTTGAAAGCTGAAGCTATGTGTGCTGCCTAGCTCTACTATATGTTTCGCATGTGCATTAGTAATATTACACTTGCTGATGGCATAAATATGCTCTCTAACACGCTCTCGTAGTGACCTGGTGGTCATGCCCACATAAAACATCATGCAGGCTCTGCATGTTGCTACATATACTAAATTCAAAGATTTACAAGTAGCGTAGTGCTTGAATAGATATCTCTTGTTAGTTATGGGATGAATAAAGATGTCAGTAGTAGATACATGTTTGCATTGATTGCATGTGTAACATGGAAAGGTGCCTGTTTTATGACTTGATGGGGCACTGAAGCGACAACGATCATAACATAACAACCTATTCAATGAGGGCATATTCCTATATGCCACTCTAGGTCTTGTATCAACTAAAGAGGCAATCGTATCATCAGCCATTAAAATGCTCCAATGCTTCCTGAATATGTTCAGAATATTGTTGTTTCTATTAGTAAAGGGAATGGGTACCCCTTGTGCCAACGCCTATGCTAACTTGTTGTTGGCACAATGGGGAACTGTTTTGTTTTGAACCAAGATTCACTTTTTGCTGACCATCTTGTATTCTATAACAGGTTTGTAGATGATGTGTTTTTGTTGTGGAGGGGAACTGTTGACCAGCTCTTGAGTTTTGTAGCATACCTCGATAGTACCACAGATTTCCTCAGTTTTGAATGCACTTATTCTTCTGACACCATTGATTTTTTGGATGTCAGAATAATTAACACCCATCAGGGCTTTGATACTGAACTCTACAGGAAGGAATGTTGGAAAAATAATCTGTTACATCGAGAGAGTATGCACCCTCGACATATATATAACAACATCATTACCAATCAAATGGTTAGGATCTCAAAACTAACATCTCAGACAACAGTCTACGATAAACATAAACAGACACTCACCAAGAATTTTTTATCTAGAGGTTACAATAAGAAACAAGTATCTGAAGCCATTTCTTTGGGTGACTCACATAGATTATCTGATGGAGCACCTCTGATTAGTAGAACACACAATACTTCGCAATCTGCCAAAAGGAGGACTAAGGACAACTATAACAGGATTGTCATTCCCTTTACTAATAGAAACAACAATATTCTGAACATATTCAGGAAGCATTGGAGCATTTTAACGGCTGATGATACGATTGGCTCTTTAGTTGATACAAGACCTAGAGTGGCATATAGGAATATGCCCTCATTGAATAGGTTGTTATGTTATGATCGTTGTCGCTTCAGTGCCCCATCAAGTCATAAAACAGGCACCTTTCCATGTTACACATGCAATCAATGCAAACATGTATCTACTACTGACATCTTTATTCATCCCATAACTAACAAGAGATATCTATTCAAGCACTACGCTACTTGTAAATCTTTGAATTTAGTATATGTAGCAACATGCAGAGCCTGCATGATGTTTTATGTGGGCATGACCACCAGGTCACTACGAGAGCGTGTTAGAGAGCATATTTATGCCATCAGCAAGTGTAATATTACTAATGCACTTGCGAAACATATAGTAGAGCTAGGCAGCACACATAGCTTCAGCTTTCAAGTTTTAGAACTAGTCAACATAGGGAAGAGGTTGGGCAATTCAAAAAACAGGATTGAGGAAAGAGAGAGCCAGTGGATAATGAAATTACAAGCCCATAGGTTTGGGCTCAATGAGAAGTTATCCATCAAGCCTTTCCTAACTTCCAGGTGTCTTAAGCACTAATATCATTAACTTTTATTGTCTTAATTACTTGATTGTTTTATTGAATCTTGTGATGTCACTGTATGCTTTTTGTATAAAGGGAGGGGGGTTTTATACTGCATTTATATCTGATGAAGCGTTGAGGAGCAACGCGAAAGCGCTTATACCACTGCAGTCTTTGCTTTTTGTTTTTTAATAAAGTGTGGACATTCGATTTTACTTGAAGGTTTTTTGGACTTTTATTCAGCTTGGCCTCATATGGTGCACTCTTTATTATTATTTTTACTTGGTTCACTTGGATTTAATAAGAGTGCTTTATCTGGCGGATTTGTTTCATTTGTTGCCATTCTAAGCATTTGTTTTTTAGGCATATGGGCCTGACCATGCAGTTTGGACGTCGGTTTTCTAGGCGTGGGTCAAGTTTTTGGTCTGGATGAAGAAAATGACGTCGGTTTAAAATGCAAGTCTGTAGGCTTGAATACGCCCTCAGCGGCTCCGGACCCATCCAAGGTAGAGACATCCGCCGGTTCCATAGTCGAAGAAGCATCTCACGGCATACCGGACTACCAATGGGTCTCAGTAGAGGCCTGCGAATCTGAAGAAGCAGGTATCAGAGGCTGTGAAAGCGCCTCACTGAGTACCGGCAAACTGGCAACTAGCTTAACGGAAGCATCGTCGGCAGTTTTGAACCTATGCTGTCTGTCTCTGTCTTTATCCTTACATTTTTTTGGAATATCGGTAGTCGGATGGCTTACCGAAGCCATTTCTGGACAGTTATACCAAGTACCAAAATAATTTGCTGCAAAAATAGACCAATGACGAATAGTTTGGGGGTTGAATAAGGCACAAAACTGACAGCGAGGGACGTCGTGGTCTGGGCCTAAGCAAGGAATGCAGTACGAATGAAAATCTTTATGAGGTATTTGCTTTCCACAGGTAAGACAATTGTTAACCTTTACTGACATCTGTTAAGAGCAAGAAAAAGGATCCTAAACGGGGTACTTAGCTTTTTTGAAGACTTTGGTTCTGAAACTCGAAAACGAAAATTTCAGGAGTCGGCCAACCGGCACTTGCGAACTGCTTCTGCTTCGAGCACCGTGTGGCAAGAAAGACTGATGTAATGGCGTTGGCTGCATGTTTTATACCCCTGATGACCTGACGTCATGGAAGAAGAGACCGCATCCAACGCAGGAATCAAAGACTCAGGTATTCAGGCTGGCTGAGGGCTACCTGCAGGCAGATAACCCAAATGTAATGACTGCAATAGTGAAATACGAAGAACATCCTAGAATCCAGGCTCTCACTCACCAGAAAGTAAATCTGACACTAAGTGGGTTGTCACTGGACACACACCTTACCTCCTTCACCTGCAGCACTAACATCACATAAATCTACATATGCGGAGGTCCTTACCAGAAGCCTACCTAAACATCAGAAACCTCCCATAAACAAGCGCACCACACGTTACATCACCTGCAGAAGACAGTACACATAATATCTCACACATCAGTGTCTCACCAGCCAAACCCCTACGGCATAACACAAAACCTAACATCTTAGTCGTAGGTGACTCTATAGTGAGACACATAGACATCCCACTCAACAGGTTAGATAGCGAAAAGGTCACAGTCAATTGTCTGCCAGGTGCCAGGATCCATCACGTCACACACGCACTCAAGTCTCTCAACAACAGGTATGGTTATGACTGTCACAGTCCACGTTGGTATGAAGATTTGAGACGTACCTCAATGGACTCTATGAAGAGAGACATGACTGAACTCTTAAATTATGTGTCTCAGACAGGTATGGCCCTAGCCTTAAGCAGCGTTTTATCTTTGCCTAGGATGATGCCACAATACAAACAAAAAATGATTGACTTCAACAATTGGCTACTTTTCTGGTGTCATTCTAAGGGGGTCTTGTCAGTCTGGGATGATATGGTTGACGGACTGCGATTCTTTGTCAGAGATGGTCTTCATCTCTCACCCCTGGGATTTCTGTTACTGACTAAGGCTTATTACCTATCTAAGATTATTACTTATTACCCCCATAATGCCTTCTTAGGCAATATCACAACATCAAAATTACTAACATAAAAATAACCTCTAACACAAACTTAAGGTTATGCTGCTAAATGCTAGCAGTTCGAACTTGAAACTGCACTCACTGGAAGCAGTCCTCACCTTGGAAGATGCAGACATGTGTGCAGTCACAGAGACCTGGTTTAAAGCTGCAGAAAGCACTCCAGCCATACCAGGTTACATTTCCTACCACATCTTCAAACCATAAACTGAAGGCATGAAAACTAAAGGATGTAGTGCATCATTACTCATTAATGATAAACATCCAGAGTGGTTATACAGCCAGACTCCACTGGAGTTACTACTGGTACAACTGACTGTTGGGAAGCCAAAAACCGCCAAAAGACCAAGACAAACTGTAGAAAAACAGATAACGAAGTAGGCAGCCAACAATACCACACATCCGGATAAAAGGAAATCTCTTCTTTATTCAACTAAGCGCTTTCGTCAGACTCCACTGACTTCATCAGAATACAAACACAAGGTGCAAAACACTGCTTAAATAACCCATCCCACCCTACAAATTAGTTACATCATTTCCAACAGGAAATTAACAATGAATGACATGACAAGGTAAAACACATTTTAAAGGAACCACAACACAAAACCACTCATTGTTAGATGGTAATCACTCATACAAAATACAAAAACTTCAGTTTCAGTAGAGCCATGATACTGACCCTATCATTAAGCCCAGGTTTTTTACTGGCATTAAGTTTAATTTGCCACTTTAATTCAAGAAGTTCCAAAAACTCTTCCAACGGTCCACCCCTTGAACCGAGGTCAGCATGATCAATGGCACAAAACTTAACCTTGTGCAAAGGGAACATCTCTATATGTTTGTACAACACATCCTTGTTGTTCTTCTGTCTAATTTCATAGCCATGTTCATAAACCCATTGCTTGAGGGCCCTCTTAGTTTTACCCACATAAAATCCGTCACGTGTCACACAAAGCAACATATACTACCCCTTTTGAAAAACAGTAATACCTTTTCTTTGGGTAAATAAACCCATAGTTCTTAATAAAGATCCCCCCTCTGTCCACAATGGACGGGCAGTGAGCACACCTACCACATTTAAAGCAACCCCCATTTTTTAAAGATCTTGAGTTCTTTTCCAAAAGGTCCTTAAAGCAGGTGTCTTTTTTATAAACCACAACTGGTTTATCACCAAGGACTACAACACTCTCCTCATCCATAACAAACATTTCCCAAAATTTCTCAATTATTTTCCTGATGTCATAGGAATCAAGTGTACAAGGTATAGTCAAGGCCCTAGAGTACCTATCGTGGTCTAAACGAGGGGTCCCTACAGACTCAGTGTTGCCACATAGCAATTTAACAATGTACCCAGTGTGCCTTTTGTGTTTAACTTCGTTCTCAATAATTTTGAACTGTTAAAATACTTATTAGTGACAATAATAAGAAAATGTCTATGCTTTTAAGATATATTGACAAAGTTGAAGTTAGTATTAAGAACGACTTATTATATGAGAGTGTCAAAAATGATTTTTTAATGTTTTTAAGATTGTTGACAAGGGGCTGACTGATTTAACAGCTAGAAAACAGCATAAGCTGTTTAGAGATAAATGGGACTATGACGCTGGCAGATCATACCCCGGACCCCCCAGAAGGGCAACAAGCCCGTTATTTTTGATAGAGTCCCTGTGGAATATGATGAAGCTCATGAGGAGATTTTGGAGGTGAATGATTACCTGAATAGGGATGTCCCTTTAGAACCTCCACAAGTGAGGAGATCCAAGAGAATTTGGAACCAGAGGGAGATGGGGCCTGGCAATTTCAGGTATGGGCAGAAGAACAACCAAAATCAGTGGAGGGGGATGAGGGAAGCTCAGACAGATGATTGAAATGGCCAATGTTGTTTCAATGGTCAAAAACTTGGATGGCGATTTTACAGTTTATAACTATAGCCAAGTTCATGTTGATTTTAATTGGGCTAATTTATTTTCAAAAGGTTTGAACTTTGTTCCAGCTAGGAACGCTAACTTGGTTGACACTATCTTAAACTTAAAACTTTTTTGTAGGAAGTATAATTTGGCTTTGTATTTCAAGAACAACAACCAAACAGTGGTTGCCCACTGACCTCACAGGCCCAGTAAATTTATTCCACCGGTGCACCCTCTTACTTCAATTTTTGAAGCTTTGTGTGGAAATGAAATTAGGGAACTTCTCATACACCAAAAACGAACCGTGGCCAATAACTTAAACCATCAGGAATGGTCACTTCTCAAAGATGTTACAAGTAACCAGGAGATTAGGTTAATGAAACCTGACAAGGGTGTGGTTACTATGAACACTACTGACTATGATAGTAAAATATTTGATTTGCTATACAGTGACACATAGGTTCATAGGTTGGTACTAGGCTATCAGCCCTAGAGCCTATACAAGCCTAGCCATAACAATTCCCTGGCTATTTCTTCCCACATTATTTACTTTCCTGGACCCCTGTCTAGCAGGGCGACTGACGTGATCCCTGGGGTGAATTTCCTTTCTCCCATCCAATCGTCAAGGTTCATAGGTTCATAGGTTGGTACTAGGCTATCAGCCCTAGGGCCTATACAAGCCTAGCCATAAAAATTCCCTGGCTATTTCTTCCCACATTATTTACTTTCCTGGACCCCTGTCTAGCAGGGCGACTGACGTGATCCCGGGGGTGAATTTCCTTTCTCCCATCCAATCGTCAAGGTTCCTCTTGAAGAGGTCCAAAGAGGCACTCTGCTTGACATGTATGGGCAATCTATTCCAGAGTCTGGGGAGTCTCTGGGTCAGGAACCTATCCCTCCAGCATGTTTTGTTTATTGTGATGACAAGGTTTAGATCCCTAGAGCGTGTAGCTCTGAGGGATTGGGATTTCTTTAAGTGTAGCATGTCCAACAGCTCTGGGTTTGACATGGCCTTGTATGTTAAGCAGAGATCGCCTCTGAGTAGACGATATGAGACAGAGTATAGCTGGAGTTTTTTAAGGCGGTCAGCGTAGGGCATCTGCTTTAGGCCTGTGATTCTTTTAGTGAGGTATTTCTGAGGCCTTTCCAGTTGTTGCAGATGTCTTGAGAGGTACATACCAAATGGGGCGTTGTATTCTATAATGGGTCTAATGAGGGATGAGTACAGTGGGACAATGACCTCCTTTTTTCTGGATGAAAAGCCCTTCGTGATGTGGTGTACCACATAGAAGGATTTCCTGACTGTTGTGGTGATGTGGTTATCGAAGGTGAGACCACTGTCCACCTGTGTCCCTAAGTCTCTTATCACACTTTCTGTGTTTAGTGTACTGCCACCTATATGGTAATTCATGGATACATGTTTTTTCCCAAAGGGGATAACAATACATTTCTTGGCATTGAGCTTGAGCCCATGGCTCTGGCACCAAGCATCTGTTTCTGTAAGGCCCTTTTGTAGAGTATCCACATCATTTGGGGATTCAATAATGGCTCCCAGTTTGCAGTCATCTGCAAACTTTGTTAGCCAGAGTCCCTTAGTGTTGACCTGTACTTCAGAGAAGTAGATGCCAAACAAGAGCGCCCCAGGACTGAACCCTGAGGTACTCCACTTGTCACTTGTCTGGAGCTGGATTTGGAGTCGGCTACTTTTACAGTGTGGGTTCTATCAGTAAGCCATTTAGCAACCCATTGGGTGACATAGGGATTAATGCCCAACTTAGTAAGTTTATCTATGATTCCAGAGTGGGGATGGTGTCAAAGGCCTTGGCAAGGTCTAGATAGGCTGTGTGGACCACCTTACCCTTGTCCATGGCTCTGGAGACTGATTCAAAGAAGTCAATCAGGTTCAGGAGACAAAATCGGCCCTTCACAAACCCAAACTGGGTGGGGTCCAGTGTTTGAAGGTTGCCAATGTCTTTGTTTATAAGTTCCATGATAATACGCTCCATGGCCTTGCAGATAAGGCTTGTCAGACTGATGGGACGGTAGTTTCTGGGATCCAAGGTGGATCCCCCCTTGTGGATTGGGATAACTGTAGCTCTGCGCCACTCAGTGGGCACGAAACCTGAGGTGAGGCTATGATTAAACATGACACTTAGGTGAATTGTCAGTTCATATTGTAGTTCATGTAGTACACAGCCCGGGATGTCATCTGGTCCCATGGATGCTGTATTCTTGGCTTTAGAGAGTGCGTTTTGTACCTGTGTGGCCGTTATTACTGGAATTTGGCAATCTTCCGGTATTGAGATGGGCCATTTAGGGGGTGAGAGGGGGGTGAAGTTGGCACTGAATCGATCTGCCAGGATATTGGCAATATCCTTCGGATCAGTATATTTAATGCCATTCTGTTTTAGCTCAGAGCAGATCTGAGCATTGCCATTTAGATTCTTGACATAGTTATAGAATGCTTTGTGGTTGTCTTTGGAATCTTTGGCAATTTTATTTTTGTAACTAGCTTTGGAGGATTTTATGAGGCATCTCAGTTTCTTACTGAGGCTAGTAAGGGAGATTTTTGCATCCTGGGATTTTCCTCTTTTCTGCAAAAGTTTCTTCCTTTTGTTGTAAAGTTTGTTTATGGCAGGGGACCACCAGATTGGCTTCCTTTTTTTGGATGAGAGCATTTTGGTTCTATTTGGGATGGCACGATAGACCTCTGTGAACGAAATGAATATATCTTACAGAAACATTGATCTTACCTTGGATGAATTGTTACTTAATGGACAAATCAGTTTAGATATTCATAGTTTTCCCAAAAATACATAAATCCATCTTTAGCCCACTCCTACGACCAATTGTTGATGCTAAGGCCTCCAAAACTTTTGGCATAGCCAAATATATTGATGGGAAAGTTAAGAATGTTTTGGATGGTAGGGAGTAGGTTATTAGAGACTCTTGGGACTTCCTTGCAAAAATCAAACCAGATATGTATGATGATGGGCTTATTATGGTCACTTTAGATATCAAGGACCTTTTTTCTGTGATACCTCACGAAGAAGGCTTTGAATGGTTTTATGAATATTTATGTTTCAATACTGACTGGGATCATGGGACAATATTAACACTGAGGACATGTATGCAATTGATTTTGGATAACAACTACCTTAGTTTTGATGATCATATTTTCCAACAAAGACAGAGGGTTGCTATGGGTGCTTGTTGTGCCCCAGCATTTTCAAATATAGTATTGGCCTACTGGGGAGATGAATTTCTTAGGAACTCAGAGTATAAAAGGTACTGGGTCTTGTATGGGCGCTACCTGGATGATATAGTAATGTTGTGGAAGGTTAGTGAGGCTAAACTGGAAGAGTTTGTTGTTTATATCAATGCGACCACTGATTTCCTTAAATTTACTATGACTAAGGATAAAGATAGCCTGAACTTTTTAGACGTTACTATCAAAAAGAACTAGACTAAAAAGATGTTTATTTCTCTGTTATACTGGAAACTTGCGTATTCTAATGCACTATTGCACTTTGAAAGCTGGCACCCTGAACAACAGAAAAAGGCCCTGGTTAAAGGCCAGTATGTCAGGGTTGCCAGGATGGTCTCAGAGTACGATGATTTTCAAAAAGAATGTGAGACACTAAAGGGCATGTTAGTAAAAAGAGAGCACCCCCCCCGTTTTGTTAATATTATTGAGAACGAAGTTAAACACAAAAGGCACAATGGGTACATTGTTAAATTGCTATGTGGCAACACTGAGTCTGTTGGGACCCCTCGTTTAGACCACGATAGGTACTCTAGGGCCTTGACTACACCTTGTACACTTGATTTCTATGACATCAGGAAAATAATTGAGAAATTTTTGTTATGGATGAGGAGAGTGTTGAGATCCTTGGTGATAAACCAGTTGTGGTTTATAACAAAGATACCTGCTTTAAGGGCCTTTTGGAAAAGAACTTGAGGTCTTTAAAAAATGGGGGTTGCTTTAAATGTGGTAGGTGTGCTCACTGCCTGTCCATTATGGACAGAGGGGAGATCTTTATTAAGAACTACAGGTTTATTTAACCAAAGAAAAGTTATTACTGTTTTTCAACAGGGGTAGTATATGTTGCTTTGTGTGACTCATGTGATGGATTTTATGTGGGTAAAACTAAGAGGGCCCTCAAGCAACGGGTTTATGAACATGGCTATGAAATTAGACAGAAAAACAACAAAAATGCATTGTATAAGCATATAGAGATGTTCCCTTTGCACAAGTTTAAGTTTTGTGCCATTGATCATGCTGACCTGGGTTCAAGGGCTGGACCGTTGGAAGAGTTTTTGGAACTTCTTGAATTAAAGTGGCAAATTAAACTTAATGCCAGTAAAAAACCTGGACTTAATGACAGGGTCCGTATCATGGCTCTACTGAAACTGAAGTCTTTGTATTTTTTATGAATGATTACCAACTAACAATGAGTGGTTTTGTGTTGTGGTTCCTTTAAAACGTGTTTTACCTTGTCATGTCATTCATTGTTAATTTCCTGTGGGAAATGATGCAACTAATTTGTAGGGTGGGATGGGTTATTTAAGCAATGTTTTGAACCTTGTATTTGTATTCTGATTAAGTCAGTGGAGTCTGACGAAAGCGCTTAATTGAACAAAGAAGAGTTTTTCTTTTATCCGGATGTGTGATATTATTGGCTGCCTTCTTCACTGACTGTTGGGAAGACCCTGCTCCCAGTCATTACCTGATATAGGACCCCCTCCATGAATCAAGACATCCACTCGGCCTACTTGGGTCAACTTAAGTCAATCAAGGTACAACTGAACACCCTGGTTTTGGGCAACTTTAATTACCCGACCGACTTAAATTACCCGACCACTGACTGGGTAAATTATATGTGTTTAAACTCTTGCCCAAAGGTTCCTGGATTTTGTCAACTCCAATACCCTGGACCAGCTGGTTAACACCCTGACAAGGGGCAAAAATATCCTAGATCTGGTACTTACCAATATGGGGGACCATTGCATCACTCTCCATGTTCAGCCATACGTGGTGAGATCTGACCACAAATCAGTCTCGCTAGAAGTCACCATAACACCACACCCTTCTTTAGTAGAAACCATACTAAAAAATTTCTCCAAGACAAACTACAACCTCTTAAGACATGGCATAAACCCTCATAGCCCCTCCACCCACACAGGAAATGGGAACCTATGCAGGGTTTTACACCAATGCGTTGTACGTGCATCTGTACACCCAGTTGGCTATCAACCCTTATATTGTCAGGTGTGTTGCAAACTGGCTCACTAACATAACATATACAGTAAAAACAGGGGAATCCACCCCCTCCAGCAGACCCGTAACTAGTGATGTTCCACAGTGATCAGTTCTTGGACCTCTACTGTTCGGAAACTACTTCTACAAAGTACAGGTGAAAACTAAGGGCCTATGGCTGACAAAGTCTGCCGATGACTGCAAGCTGGGAGCTGTCACTGAATCCGCAAATGATGTGCCATACCGGACAACACCAAAGTAAGATGGTCAAAGAACAACAAACTTGCCTAGTGGACATCTGCCATTAACAGAATATATACCGTAGCACAAGAAAAACTGAATGAACTATATTAAACCAACTACAAGCGAAGAGCCACCAAGCTGGAAAGACAAATCCTTTATTAAACACTGATACTTCGGTTAAAATAACAAATCAATTAATCCATAAGTAAGCGCTTTCATTTAACATATATTAAACTTCATCAGACAAAATATCTATCATGACTTCACTTCTTTTTATACTACAGGTTCATTCATTAAGAAAAATTAGCACCATGTGACTCTCCATTATTATGGTTCAGCATGCCCCTAACCCAGCATATATAAAAAAATCTATGTTAATAACCAATGTTGAAGTGCACTTAATGCTTCACATAAAACAAATAGAAGCAATATTTATAAAAAAAATAACATTACAAAAATGAGAACATGATAAAATATATGACAGCACTAACAAAATATATATTAATATGTATGTGTTCACCTTTAAAAATGTTAAAAAGATGTTAACAAACTAGCATGATATATTAAAATTTGAAATATCTCATTATATAACACTAAATAATCACATTTAAAAATATATATACATGTGTGTATGTATATTATAAATAAATTAATAATCAATATGTTAACTTAAATAAAACACATCCATGATCGATCAGTATCAAAACGAACTTTTACACTTACTTGAAAATATTAAAATAAATATTATGTTAAAAATGTGTGTATATGTACATTGGATATAAATTTGTATATATAAATACACACGTATATATATATATATATATATATATATATATATATATATATATATATATATATATACACTAACTATATTATATTGTATTATAGTTGCAAATGCTCTATATTCATATATAACAATTATTTTAAAATGTATATTATAATACTTAAATGGAATGTTGAATCAACAATTATTCATTATACTTAAAAAATCCATTATATATAAAAAAAATCCATTATATATAAAAAAAATTATATTGTAATTTATAAATGTATACTATATTTTATTCTACTATTTTATTCGTATTTAATGCTTTTAATTTCAAAACAGGGGTAATTGAACTATGCTCATTAATCCCAAGCCACATATCAGCTTGTGTTCTAATTTGCCGTTGCAATTCCTTATGTTCTAAATATAGGCCCCAAGGTCTTTTGTCTTCGATTTCTACATGATCTATTGCTGTAAAAGAAAACTGATGGTCGTTATATTCACTAATGTGTTTTGCTAACGCGTTGTTACATTTATTTTTCTTTATAGCATATTCATGCTCATATATTCTTTGGGCTAGATGTCTCTCCATTTTCCCTATGTAAAAAATAGGGCAGGAATTGCAAGTGGCTTGGTATACCACTGCTTTAGATTTACAAGTACATTAACAGAATATACAATAAGAGGAAGGAACGGTCTCAAAACTGAAAACACCCCATTTTCAACTTAAGCAAACAAGACTTCTTGTAAGGTAATCCAAAGACAACAACGGATCCAAATTGGCTTCCCAAACTAAGGACAACCATAAGGTGTTCTTTAGTTATATCTGTAACCTTAAAGGCAAGTCCCAGATTTGCATTGAACTTGTAGTTAATGACATCTCATACACGGCACCTGCAGATATAGCAAACCTGCTGGCTGACAGGTTCAGTGAAAACTTCACTCCCCTTTCTCCACCACTCATACCACAAAGCATCCCTACTGCCTGTCCACCATCTACTATCTCTAAGAATCAGGTCTTAAGCACCCTCTCAAAGGCTAAAAACAAAGCCTCTATGGGACCAGATAGCATCCCAGGCTGTTTTCTACACGAGTTGAAGCAGGAATTAGCAAAACCCCTGAGAACTCTCTTCAGTCATAGCATTAGCACCGGCTTTGTCTCAGTGGAATGGAAAACAGCTATCATCATCCCTTTGCACAAGGGAGATGCATCCACTGACCCCAGGACCTACAGACCTATTAGCTTAACTAGCCTTTTCTGCAAAGTCTTGAAGAGAATCATCACGGACCTTATCAACAAAGACATAGGAAACCTCCAAATGCTCAATCCCACTCTGGCTTTGTCAAAGGGAGATCATGCAAGTTAAAATTAGCAGACTTCTTCCAACCCCTAGATGAGGGTAAATCAGTGCATACAGCCTACTTAGACATGGCCTTTAACACAATTCCCCACTCAGGCATTATTAACAAACTCACCCAGTTGGCTATCAACCCTTATATTGTCAGGTGGGTTGCAAATTGGCTCACTAACATAACATATACAGTAAAAACAGGGGACTCCACCCCCTCCAGCAGACCCGTAACTAGTGATGTTCCACAGTGATCAGTTCTTGGACCGCTACTGTTTGGAAACTACTTCTACAAAGTACAGGTGAAAACTAAGGGCCTATGGCTGACAAAGTCTGCCGATGACTGCAAGCTGGGAGCTGTCACTGAATCCACAAATGATGTCAACATCCTGCAGGAGAGGCTTACACAGATTAATGATTGGTGCCAAAGTCATGGTCTAAAACTTAACCCAAAAAAATGCATGATCATCCCGTTTAGCAAGGGTGCTGTGCCTGCTAAACTACCACATCAATGATAACACCCTAAGCATGCAATCTGTGGTGAGGGACCTGGGCACCCATGATGACATCAGCCTTGCCTTTGATCATCATGTCTCCATGTTGGTAAGAAGAGCATTTTATAATGCCCATCTCAAGGGCATTGCCTCCAGATAAAAGGAAGTTACAACTCCCCTGTACTCCTCCTTCATCAGACCAATACAGAGTATAATGCCCTTTTGGTATGTACTTTTCCAGGCACCTGCAGCAACTGGAGAACTCACAGAGGTTCCCTTAAAGAAAATTCAGTGTCTTCAGCACCTGTCACATGTGGAGAGACTGAAATCACTGCAACTGTACTCTGTGTTGTACAGATTTTCAGAGGAGACCTGTACTCTGTGTCGTACAGATTTTCAGAGGAGACCTGTGCGTTGCATATAAAACTATCTCTGACTATGCCTTAATGGAAATGCTGCATATTTGGAAGTCTAATGGCACAAGGATCTTTCATTTTAAGGACCTTAAACCTGGTAAGTGACATCAACAGAACATGCTGGAGGGACAGATTTATCTCCCAGAGATTACCTCACCTTTGGAACAAGCTTTCAATTCATGTTAAGTACAGCTCCTCATTGGCCCTACTTAAATATAAATTGGATGACTGGATGGGTAATCGTAAATTCACCCCAGGAGTTCCACCTGTGCCCCTCTTGGTCAGGGGCGCTAGGTGCTGATATCAATGACTGCCCCAGGGAGATACTCATGGGAACAAGGGCTGAAACTGGCTAGGCTTGTAAGTGTTCTAGGGCCATTAGCTTAGTAACCTCCTATGACCTTAGGATCGCTAACAACTACAACTGTAAGAAAGGGCAACATAAGAAGGGTACACAATCTTTTTGTCTACTCGTACACTATAATATAAATTGCTTTTTTTAAGACATAAAGGAAGGTCTGAGAACTGGACTCCGTGAAATAGAAATTGAGAAATCACCACAAAAATTAACCAAGCCTGAGCAAAGGAGACCACATTCATAGCAATCAAGCGGCAAACAAGATCGAAGGTATGTTTCTCTGCAGGTTATGGGTTAGTGGAGGAACCTCAGCACTGGCTCCAAAGCTTGAGAGTGGACAAAGATGGATCTGAGTTGGATCTGATAACCTGAGAATGGATGGAAGAGACAACATCAGATCAATAAGTTATGAAAAGTGATGCTCCTAAAAAAGAGCAGAAGGGAATCCCAAGAGGCCTCATATGAATAAGAAAATGATCATGCTGTGTAAGGCTAAGAAAAGAAGTGAAAAATTAAACAATGTGAGACAGAAGATAGGTATCAAATTAATTTTTCTCTCCATCACATAAACTTTAAGGTGAAATCTTTCAATAGCTTGCAAGCAGCATTGGCTTTGTAATTATACCAAGCAATATTAGATGGCTAAAGGCATCAATTGGCTAATAGAGAAATGCCCAGAGGCATCACTAGGATAGTGAATCTTCCATATGTCATATCTCCAGTGCCGGTCCCTTGGTTCATAGTTAAGTGCTAGGCTAGCTGCCCTTGCAGGCCATTCTAAGCCTAGCCAACTTCCCTTTTGTGCTCAGAATAAAGTATCTCATTTGGTTACAGATTGGCCTTACTCATCCCATGGTTGATTACTATAAATTATACCAAATGAGAATAACTGGGATCATACCATAGATAATTTGAGGTGGACACATGCATGGGATAAAGCATTTAGGAGCTGCCTCTATTAGTAGTACAGAGGGTAGTCCTGAGGTAAATTTTATTTTCCATCTACAGATTTAAGTTGTGCTTGAGGACTGACAGGGATGAACTTTGTTTTATGAGGATAAGGATTCTGTTCCACAGTGGCAGTATCCTCTGTGAGATATACCTGTCCCTCCAAACCATTCTGTTGATGTTGCAAAAGAGGTTTACATTCCTAGACAGAGTATTTCTGATGCCATATGATTTCCAATGTGCAGTACATCCATCAGTAATGGGTCAGGAGATGCCTTATATGACAGACGCAGGTCACTTAGCAGTCTGTATGATAAAGAGTATAGTGACAGTTGTGAGTTGGCCCACATAGGACATGTTTTTAGGCCTAGTATCCTTAACTTTGTGGGCATTCCAGTTATTGAACATGTCTGGACATATACAAGCCAAGGGGGCATTATATTCAATGACTGGCCTAATGAAGGTTGAGTAAAGAGGGACAATGACATCCCTAGATGCAGACACAATCCCTTTGTTTATAGGCTGTACAATAGAGAAGGTCTTTCTTACCACAACAGACACATTGGTCAAAAGTTAGGTTACTGTTCACACATGTTCAAAAATCCCGGACAACTATGTCATCTCTTAGGGGAATGCTGTCAAAATGGTAGTTCCCTGGGGTAGATGACTTCCCAAAGGATGCAATAATGCATTTTTTGACATTTAGTTTCAGTCCATGATTTTAGCACCAGTTATTTATTTGAGACAAACCTTCCTGCAGGATGGCTAAGTCACTTGGTGTTGACAAATTTTCCTTTGTATTTAAACTCTGAAGTGCAAAAGGAACTACAGTACCTACATGTAATGACAAAGGGACAGGCAATCTCAAGATATGAATAAGAAAGCTGGTGTCATGCAGGCTCACACAAAACCACTTTAAACTTGGGGAAAGCACAGTCCCTAATGCTACTAATCAAGGTCAGAACAGCTTCTTTTTAAGATAAGCATTTATTCCCAATGCTTCTGAGCTGTTTGCATCTCACTAGGACTCGTTTTGTCCTTCAGGTTTAACAGTGAAACAATAAAGTCTGGAACATGAATGTGCAGCTTTCTATTTGCCCATACCATACATTCAAGGAATGGGAATAAATGATCAGTCAACATGTAAATCCAAAACTGGAACTATGCCTTCGAAAGCTATGTTGTAGAAAAAATTGAAACTAAAATAAATGCCATAGCAATCAGCGAATCCAGCTTACAAGGAACCCTCATGCTTTTTGCTATACTGTTTGCATTTAACCAAGTACTGTACAAAAGTGTCCTTCAGAACACTCGTGGTACAAAGTATTACACACAGTGCTATCAGTTTTGATTACCTTTCTCTTGCGGCAGACTAAGCTTGCAGCTGTAATAAGCTGAATAGCATAACGGAGTGATGTTTCTAAACCAATCCTTGTTAGAACTGTGTAAGCATCTTCACTCATTTCAACATCTTCTTCTTCACATCTGCACAGTAAAAAAAGAAAACTAGCATAAAATACGCAATAAAGCCACTGCCTTTTTTTTCTTAACTTGATTACATGTGATCAGTATGGGAAGGTTGGAATAAAATGTCAGTAAGACATGATATGGTACTAAATCACTAAAATTTGCAATTTAAACACTTTGGACTTTAAAGACCAAAAAATTAATACAGGTTATCCCCAACTGGTTTACTAGCTTGTCCTAGATTCATTTTTCTTCTAGTTCTCATGTGAAGCTGAATATGCAACAACAAAATATAACTTCGTATGGCCACATTTGTCTGCAAATCATTTACATCCATGACCATTTCAATGACGAGCTGCATACAAACAATTATATACTTACCATAACAACCCAACTTCATGGTGCAGCATCTATCCACTTCAATTCATAGAACAAGCAATTAAAGACTCTAATTAGGCTGGTATTTGAGATAACCCCAAACTATAACTTTTCCTAAATCCCACAAAGCAATGGGTTTCCGCTCCTCTCCAGATCTCTGAAGTATTCCTGAACAATGAGAACCAAAACATATGTACACAATCAGCAGGTTAAAAATGCAGGTTAAGTCAAGTCCCTCTATATTTCACTGTTTTAAGAATGGGGGGAAGAAGGGTGAGTTGTTGGAGTGGGAAGATGTGGATTGTGAAGGTTTATTAAAGTGGTATGCACACAACCTCCATATCTTACACAGTCCAGTCAGCCCACTTCAACTCACAGGATAAAATACAAAGCTAACCATCTTTGGTGGCATCAAGACAATATTGGCCTCAAGGTATGACTTGAGCCTTGAGAAGTCTGTGTCACAT